>NC_043759.1:8878856-8902884 GCF_902148845.1 Salarias fasciatus
CATCTGATCTGACATTATTTATTTAACTTATCATTGTTTTGTGTTATTCCGAAAAGTCACAAAATGCAAAAAAATAAATCCAAATAAATCTCCATGACAGAAGTGATAACTGGCCTTTAAGTGGCAGATATTGACTTTCCCTTGTTCCCCCCGTGACCCACTTCCACGGTGAACTCAAAAACCCTTCTCAACCCTTTCAGAGTTGAAAGGTCGCGGCGGGGTCATGTCAGGTCACGGCTCATGGCTTGCTCTCCATGGTTGTACAGCGGGTCACTGCGGACACTCACTTGAACCTTGACTTTGGGCGGTGGCCAGGACATTTGTTCTTGTCAATCATGACTATTGGGGGCTTTTCACTTCATTACCGAAACAGGGGGGGGGGGGGGGGGGGGGAAGAATAAAGAAAACACACATCGGCCTCAGTGCCTTTCCACCGCAGCCTGCACTCCTCACACACACACACACACACAGGCAGGTTTTATGCTTGTGTGTGTGTGTGTGTGAGGGTATGCAAACCCCGACAGTGGACCAGTGGTTCTCTATTAAAATTCCACCCTCTTATTTGGAACAGGAACTAATTAGAACAGTAAATGCAGGGCGGAGCGAGGGCCAATGTGTACCAGCTGCCCCATAATCACTGTGTCAACACACCGCCGAGGCGGAGGGCACGCGCGGGGTGCCAAACACACACACACGTACATATGGAAATGCGCTTGGAAAACCCACACGCAGATAGCTGAACTCGCCCAGGCAGCATATACTCAAGTCATTTGCACATTATCGCAATCACAGGTAAGTATACACAGAAAGTGCTGGACTCAGCAGTCACTGAACTCCAGGTATGTGGAAAGTAGGACGTGTGTGTGTGTGTGTGTGTGTGTGTGTGTGTATGTGTGTGTGTGTAGAGGACTGTGGTGTGGTGTTATGGTTCTGATTAGAGGATCCTGCTGAGAGTGAATAAGAAGCAGCACTTAGCTGTTTAAGACAGGGTTCAAAGGTTAGCCGGTGCCCTCGTATGGATCACTTTACACACGCGCGCACTCACGCCGAGTCGCGCACACACACACACACACGCACACATGCATGCACACACAAGCCACTTTTATGTCACGTTTCATGCTTTGCTGAAATTTAACAAGGCTGTCAGTCACGACATCAGCAGCATGGCCGTGAGAAACGGCGGTCCAC
Source organism: Salarias fasciatus (assembly GCF_902148845.1). Lineage (NCBI taxonomy): Eukaryota > Metazoa > Chordata > Actinopteri > Blenniiformes > Blenniidae > Salarias > Salarias fasciatus. Next base: position 8,880,045 of record NC_043759.1, read on the forward strand.
ATGTAGCGCACACGCGGCGCTGCGTACGAGAACGGGTGTAGACACTAACTGCACACACACACACACACACACACACACGCATGCACACAAGTACAAATACACAAGCTGGGCCGTTTCTGCCTCAACATGATCTGTAAAAACACGAGCACACGCGGGCTTTGATCCCGAAAAGCTTTTATCATGGTGCTTCATCCATGCAGGCTTTTCCCTCGCTGCTGACCGCCGTCTGGGACTCTCACCCCGCAACAACTTTTATCTTTCTCCATCAAAAATGTGTGTGTCATATTCAAAACAATCGTGTTTTATCATTCGGGCTTTTTTTTTTTTCAAATCTAATCTTTATCTCAACAGTTTAAAATAAAGGGAAAAACTGTTTTCTTCATTTTTTTTTCTGCATGTTTCACAGTTTATTATTAGACACCACTTGCCAGACAACTTTATGGCGCTATTAAAGCCAGAAAAAAATGTCAGCATTGATAAAAATGTGCTTTAAAATGAGAAAGCCACAGGATTTTCCCTCTTCTTTGAGCATTTCCTCTCTTTATGTAGCCTGTGAAAGACATCTTCATTTTCTAAAAACACAACAAAGTACCACTTAGGTGGCCGAGATGCTTGAAAAAACCCATTTGTGTCACCTGAACCATTTCAAATAGGCGACCTTTGACCTGGTTGGCCTGGTGGCTGCTCTAGAAGACTACCTATCCAACATAGGGACTCCGTGACGCATAAATACAACTAATTAGCACCAATAATAATGATTTATTTCAGTGATATTTATAAATTTGATTTATTTCATATTAATAAGACTGCAATTCAAAGTATATATATGTTAAAAAAAAAAGGCTGTTTTGTTTTTTTTGGTGTTTGTTCCTCAGCTCCAAAACAAACCAAAAAACCAAAAAAGGCTTGTGATGAGCATTAATACTGTCTGAGTTATTGTTTCTGGCAAATTTTGAAAAGCCTGTGCAGGAGGAGAGGAGAGGGAATAGAAAGAAGAATAGCTCTATGTGTTTCTGGTAATAACCCAACCCATCTGCAGCGGGACATTCGATACCGTGCATAGAGTCGCACACATAGAAACACACAGACATACACAAACGGTGTAGGATGACTTTTTTTTTTTTTTTTTTTAAAAAAAGTGGTATACATTTGTTTCTGCTTATTTGACAAAATATATTTTGTCAAAATTTCTCTTTTTTCAAGTTTCTTTGAATAGAAATTTTCAGATAAATTAAAAAAAAAATCTTAATATTACAACAAAAACAATGAAAGATATTCTTACAAGATCCTGTGTAATAATAAAAACAGAACAATATCAGGTGACTCAAGAAAGAAATTGTTGAACTGAAAACACAACGCAAAATATATTACTCGAGTGGAGCTGAATTAAAATGTAGTTTAAGCGTAAACTAAAGTAAAAAAGGATTCAAAAGCAAAACGATCAATTGCATTATTACAACGTATCAGTCTATCGTGTCGCTCAGTTCACGTCCATTTAATAATATTAGAACTTTTATTCTAATACAACACTATGAATACGGGAGTGCACGTCATACGGTGTCAACATTTTTTACAGGCTTTCTTTAAAAAAAAAATCTATTTTCCTCACATTTTTCTGTCAGACTCACCTCAGGCTGTAATCAGTTCTGTTAGCAGTCCTATATTTCCACAAAGCGTTACAGAGCTTTACGATCCGCCAGCTGCCCCGCCGCCGCTCGGCTCTACCTGCCTCCCACTCCGGGCTCCAGGTGACACCCTCTCCTGTTTTCCCTCTCAGAGGGGAGAAACGACTGTTTTTCTCTCCGTCACCCCGAACAGGCATGCAGCTGCTGGGGAAAAGGAGGCACTTTGTTTTTCGGCTCCGCTTTCCTCCTCCTCGTGGTCTCTGAGGTCAATCCATGCACAGCTCCTGTCTTCTCGGCTCCAGTAATGGGGAACATTTCACTCGTCCTGTTTCCCTCCTCCTCTGCCTCCTCCCCCTCTCTTTCTCCTCTCCTCCTCCTCCTCCTCCTCCTCTCTCGCTCTTCCTCTCTCTCTCTCTCAGCTGTCACTCATTACAGACTCACTCAAGCTTAAATTTAAAGCTAGACAAGTTTTAAAAAGTCACAGATGTTGATTTTTCTTGTCAGTTCAACCCCAGCGCAGCCACAGAATCAGCTACTCACAAACTTCTATCGTGTGTAAAGAAACACAAATTTTAAATGTTCGTTCTTAAAGTCAACAACATCTATGATTCAAATCTTGTTTAAAATGGCGAATTCTCTCCTGATGTGTCTGTGGTGTCAGTGTCCTGCTGTGCTGGCTGGACCATAAACTTCACACCATGGAGCTGACCCCCTCCACCTCACACACACACACACACACAGACACACACTTCCCAGTCTCACCCATACTGCACTGAGACTCCCATGTACACCTGAGCACACACACACACACTCAGTCTGTGTTAAGTGGAACCATGTTACACATGTGTGTCGTACGCGAGGTGAAGCCTCGCTCTGGGAGTGAGGAGCATGAAGTGTCCCACTCCCATGCACACACACACACACACACACACACACACACGCGCGCACACACACGAAGTAATCTCCCAGCTGCCTTGGTCTGAAGATGGCACTCTTTCCCTATGGTCATCCAGGTGTTATCAGACTAGGAACACACCCACACACACAATCGGAAGCACACCTGGAGTCAAGCACTTAACTTCTCTCATCAGGAAGTACATCGTGACTAAAAAACCGTAACATGGAAACCAATCTACGAAAATAATCAGAGGTTATTAAATCAACATGAATCCACGTGATATGTTGCATCCTGACATGTATTCAGGAATAAAATAATTTCGGCGAGGTTAGTGGTGATAAACGGGTGGTTAGAATGACCTCCTTACTCACTTCATCAGTGAAACTTATAATCGAATCATTTTTGGAAGTCGTCTCCTGATGAGAGAAGCATGGAGCCCTGGAGCTGCCATCGCTCATGTCAGCTCTTAAAAGGTCAAACAAACCTTGAAAACGGTACTTTCTCTTCCATTACTCTCCCAACGTGCAGTTTGGAGACAGTATTTCTCTCTAGGAATGACAGTGAGGTTGAGATGATGAGTTTCTTCATTTTAAAACGTATTAAACCATCCAGAGCGCCATGTGAAAATAATCGCTGTTTTCGTAGAGTTTTTTTCTCTCAGCATGGACAGTCTATATCAAATCTCCATGAAAATAATGCTAAGAGGCTTTTTGGATGACAAATAAGATTCTGTGGAGTTTTTTTTTTTTGCATCCAACAGCAAAACCAAGAAGCTTTTCTCTTTGTCTTGACTGTACAGCAGGATGACAGAGATTTGACAGGACATCTGTCAGATCAGGGGACGGTGGATATCTGATGCACATCTGATTTCATTTCAAACATCGTACTGTTCGTTCACTTTAAAACTTCATGTCTATTACATTACAATTTGCCAATCAAAGTCATTAAATGGACTGATCGCAGATATTTCTTCCTCAGCTTGGCTCTGACGGCGTCCTTTAGCTGCACTTTTTTAAAACCAATGTCGACCTGACATTTAATGTGATGAATAAAAAGTTATACTGAAGTGCATGATGTTGATATCCGTGCGCTGTGTGATGGAAACAGTCTCAGACAATAAGGCTGCATCTGACTGGATAGAATATTGTGTGTTGACATGCACATACATCACAATCAGAGTCTGTCTTTTGCCATAAGTGCATGCACATGTGTCTTTACTACATTTTACAGTCACAATTAAAATAACATTGAGTATGAGATCAACAGATAATAATTTAATAGAAGCATTATTGCTTTATAATCTATTTATATGATTTGTTGGTGTACTTGTACAGCCCATCCATTAGAGGTTAGACAGTGTCTAAAAACACAACTGGCTTATGAATCCAGAAATATCTTCCTGGTTAGATCCTGGCATAAGCTGTATTAAACTCTGTATTGTGATCAGGCAACGAGACCAAAAGCATTTTAAACGTTAATGCACGTATACATGGCTGCAGAAAATAGCTGGGGCGAAGCGACAAATGCACACAGGCCTGGAGACCGATTTGGAACTGGGACACCGTCTCCAACTGTGCGCCGACCACCGCTCGCTCGGTCGCCGGCGCGACAGCACGCGGCCCCCCGTCCCACGGCTTTTATCCCCGACGCCAATAAACACCCTGATTGATGGACTGTCTGCGGACCCGTGTGCACACACCGGGGCAAATGTCTGCCGAAAGCACGTTACACGCAGATGCCGACATGCGCCGGTGCGTCCGTGCGCTGGACGTCTGAGAGTCCGTGTGGAGGACTGGCTGTCAGAACAGATTAGGGTGTTGCCGAAGTGCTTGACAACTCAAGCACTTTATTATTAGCCAGGCAAGACCCCATCGGGAGGGGGTCGTCCAAAAACATCCCCGCTGAAATATTTTCACAGCAAGCGGAGAGGGGAGCAGGGGAGGCGTCCCAAAACACGGCCGGCGAAATGCACACACACAAAAAAAAAAGACAGAAGAACAAAAACAAAAAGAAAAAAAACACAAAGCGATAGTGTGGCATGTGGACAGCAGAGCGGTGAGGTGAGCAGAGGAAGACGACTGGCGCAGCGAAACATCGGGACTCAGCTTTGGTTTTTGTTGACTTTAGAAGTGTTTCTGAAGTGTCTGACAAAAGTGTCTCCCTCCCTTTAGGAGGCCCATGAGAGTGAACGTTTTCCTTCAAGTGGAACAACAGCAGTTCATCTTTCCTTCACACAGAGACTGTAAAACACTCTCTGCTCCTGCAGCAGCAGCAGCTGAGTTTATGTGCACAACATTTATTATTTCACATCCAATTGGTATTTTATTTGCTAGAGGGATGGAGAGTCTAAAACAATTGTATGCAACAAATGAGGACATTCATGACCAGAAACTTGTTTTCCTTCAGTTTCATTACTGTTTTTCCACGATCACCACTGTGAATGTGTAGAATGAAGACGTCGCATCAGATGTATTTTATTTGTGCATACTTCCAGATAAGTTTCCACCACTCAGAGAGAGAGAGAAAGCGTTGCATTGCACAGAAACAGGCACGCACCTGTGCAACGTGATCGTCCAGCCATCCCTGTTTCTGACTCTGGCTGGTGTGTCGACCACAAAACACTCCCGTGAAGGATGTTCCTCACCGCACAAACACAAGCTCCATCTCCGTCTATCCTTCACAGTCCCTCTCCTATGCATTCACACACACACGCACGCACGCGCACACACACACACACACGCAGTCTTACCCGTTTACCTGTCCCCTGCTCAAAGCTCTCTGCTCTCCCCATTTGTATGAGTGGTTATCGGCGTGGTAACTCTATCCCCTTCCTTTCATGTAAAATACATTGTGCCGAGCCTCCACCCTCAAACCCTCCCTCTTTCACTCCTCCTCCACCCCCCCTCCGGTTCCCCCAGCCCGGGGAGGTGTAAATCTATCCCTCTCTTTATGCCTCCAAAAATGCCCCTTTTTCAGGTGTAGTAGGAAGCTATAAAAGAAAAAAAAAAGAAAAAGGGGGGGGTGAGGGAGTGAAAAGAAAGAACAGGGTGAGTCTGTGGAGCAGGGAAAAGGAGGAGGAGGTGTTTGGGTGAAATAGGTACTCTCCGAAAACATCTCTTGCTCTCGGTCTTTCTCTTTGCCTCGCCGCGCTCGCAGGATTCGAGAACAGAATCTACCTATAAAATTCACAACTTCAGGGCCACAATTTCTGCACATTAAAAGCTGCTTTTAAAAAACACAACAACACATTACATTTTATACAATCAGATTAAAACAAAGACTCATTTAGACACTTCGGCTCTCATGCTTCCAGTGTTATTGGTGGTTTAGGCGATTTCTAATAAAGTTGAACAAGTAAATAGTTTATTACCATAAACACAAGTAAACAAGTTAAATAGGTGCAGTAATTGGCCGGTCTATAAACAGAAAATTACAACCAGGAGAGATAGAAATGCAGAGACTGAGGAGGAAACAGTAAAATATGTCACCCTGTTTTAATTAAATAGTTTTTTTTTTGGACGGCCACTCGTATATCCTGCTGTTGAATATTTCCCTTACAGTCGCCATTGTTCCTTCCTGACTTTAGTGTCACAGAGATTATTTTTGTTTCATCAACTCGTAGTGGATCCACGTGTGAAGAGGGGAGGAAGAGCAGCGGAGGAGAACAGGCTCCTCTTCATCCCGCCGGCCGGCTGCACCGGTGGTCTTCATATCTGCTCTTTAAATTGGCTCCTCATTGTCTCAGGGAGGGAGCGGATCACAGACACGATTTAATGCAGCTTTACTCGATGGAGACAAATGAAAAGTCATTGATGGATATGTGTGTGTGTGTGTGTGTGTGTGTGTGTGTGTGTGTGTGTGTGTGTGTGTGTGTGTGTGTGTGTGTGGCTGTTAATTGCACGTTTGGCCTCGGCTGCCCCTGCTCAGCTAATCTGATGAGAGTGATTAAAAAAACAACTGGTAGAAACCCAAACCAGCCCACGGCTGACCGGTCACACCCACACACACACACACGCACACATGCACAGAGACACACGCACACACACCCTCAGTCGAACAAAAACAAACTGAAGATCGTACAATTACCCAAGAAGCTTCTGCATGTACAGAACATTTAAAGAGAACTGTGTGGATAAGTGGAAAAGAATGAAACATTTCCAAATCATCCTCCACAACATTTTAAAAACAAAATGATTAATTAAGTAAAAATCAGCCGTCATAAATAACTAATACGGGTGAGTCACGGCGTGAGTCACTCAGTGCCTTCCAGATAGCTGTGAGCCACCAGGTCAGTCTTCCAGGTAGAGGCGACAATGTGGGATATAATATTACACCTTCGTCCTCAAATAAAAATAAATGCATTGGTTCATATGCGGGTAAATCACCATCTGCCTCTAGGTTTTTAGGAAATAGCAGTTCAATTGTCATTATTAAGATAACATTAAGTTCAATAGATTTATGGGATCTTATACAAGAGGAATTAAAATGTGTAAAGCCTTTATACAGGCTTGCAAAGTAAAATCCATTGAAATGCACGAACTTGATTAAGTGAGTGGACTGAAGCAGTAAGAGCTTCTCTCTGGCTCTGAGTGACCCGAGGAAACACAACACCATCCTGCTGTAACCCCCCCCCACCCCCCCGCCTCAGCCAGCCGACCGCAGCCGCAGCACCCCCTGCCTGGTCCCCGTACCGCAGCCTTCCCCTTCCGAATCCGGCAGCCTCCCCGAAGCACCTTCACATCCCACCGTCAAGCCCAATCAATGAGAAGTGTGTGTGTGTGTGTGTGTCTGGAAAGAGGTCGAGTAAGAAGAACTCAAGAGTGAAAAAGTGCACATGCAAAGAGTCTAATGCTCAAAGAGCCTGAATGTCCACAGTGGTCAGACCTGGTGAGTGTGTGTGTGTCTGTAAGGGTGTGTATGTGTGTGTGTGTGTAGGTGCGTGTCTGTGGCAGCAGCAGCATCAATAATTAAAGCTAATCTCATTAGGCCTCAGATCCCTTTCAGACGCTTTTAATTAAATGATGAATGGCCTCCCAGCTGCCTGTTAAATAATGCTGCTGGTGACGTCACGCTGCGTGTGCGTGCGAGAGGGACGACATAAGGTAGATATCCTCAAAAAAAAAAAAACACACAAGGAGAAACATTCGGCAGATAGAAAGGTAAGGACACACACACACACACACACACGCACCATCTGCTCTCAGATTCAATATGCAGCTGATTATCAGGAGTTACGGCCGCCCCGCGCACCAAGGAGAGCGAACAGGAGTTGGATGTCTCAGAAGTCACAAGCTGTTCCATCATACCAGGCCTCGAAACACCTCATATCGTCTTCCTAATAAAATCACGCACCAAACCATATGTCAGTACAGAAAGAAAGCAGACTGAGGAGGGAAGGAAAAAAAGAGAAAAGGACGCAAGTGTGATCAAATAAAAGAGGAGGAGGGAGTTCAGAAGTTTGGAGAAAGGTGAAGATGGAGGAGCGAAGCGAAGGAGAAGGCAGAGAGAGTCAGAGAACGGGAGCAGAGGACAGGTAACGGCGTCAAAGCGCCCCGGGCTGCAGACAGCGCGGACGCGGCTATGAGAACACCCATAATCCCTCCTGCTCTCGTTATCCTCCCCTCCATCGCCCCGCCGCCCTCCCCGGACTCCCCGCCCTCCGCCCTCGCTCTCGGGCTGGCTCTGTATCGGATTGCCGGCCTCACAATGGGCCCTGAATCATCACTCTGGCGAGAGAGACGCGGGGAGAGACGCAGAGGCGGGCCGGCCGGCGGGGAGACGAGACAAAAAGAATCAAGGACATCGGCGCTGCGGAGATGCAATTCCAGCTACGTTAGGCGGACAAACAGAATCTGTTGGCACGACTCACATCAAACTACACTCATGGTCACAACTGCTTTGCTACAGGCTGACCCACTTGTGTTTTGAGTCAAACCAAGCCTCAATAATTTGTCCGATAACTTCAGAAACTCACAGTTATTAACATCCTGTAGGCACGGTTCGGTACAGCATACGTAGGAAATGCTTCACAGAAAGAAGCTTCAATCCCGCTGTGCAAAAAAAAAACCCTCCATAAGAGCCAAAAAACTGCTAAACATATCAGAGACAGTTAAACACCTAATAAAAGGGGAAGCGATGGTGCAGAAAAGGAAAATGTGGTTTTGAGGAGCAGCAAAGAGCGATGCTCGGTAGTCCTGGAAACATTTCGTTCTGCCAGTCGGCGTGGCGTTTGATCGTCAGCCGCGGCACAAGTAGGTGCGAACGTGCACCGAGCCGCGATGTATCGATTTACTTCTGGCCTTTCGAAGAACAGTTGAATAAATGTCGACACCTTGCCGAGGTGGAACATTCACGGGAAGCTGCCGCTTCAACTTTATGGCATTTTACAGCATTTTTCCATATTTTCATACGATATTCTCAATTTACCCTTCCTTTAACTGATCTGGGACCAAAATATAAAGAAAAAAGGAGAAAAGTAAGTAAGTACATTGTATCCAGATTAAAAAAAATGAATGTTTGGAATACATTTTAGTTGTTGGTAACTACAGAAAGTAAAGAAAAAAACATAAAGTAAGAGTATATTTGCTGGAGATTGTAGCTGCCTGAAGACTTTTTTTTTTTTTTTTTTTTTTTTTTTTTTTACTACTAACCCAATTTCTTAACCCTAAATATTTCCTCATTTCTCCAACAAAACTTTGTTTTCAAACAGATGCGTACGCAATGAATTTAGTTTAATATTGTGACAGAAAAGAGGAACCCATTAAAGCGTTTGAAAGATGGTGCGATAATGGAAATAATCATTAGTTAGCATTAGTTAAGTCAGCACAGAGACCCGGGTCACAACCCATCTGGCCTCGGCGACCCCCCCCTGCTCCCTCCCCCGATTCTCTGCTGCAGAGAGAGAGAGAGAGAGAGAGAGAGAGAGAGAGCGAGAGAGAGAGAAATCCAATCTCCCAGCAGAGCAGCAGAGGAAGTTCTCGCGGCGGGCAGGGAAGGCAGGTTCCTCCGTAACCAAAGCACAATTGTTGCAATTTCATTTCCTTCCCAGCGAAATGAGGAAACGTGCTCCTTTTTTTGTAACCAATGGCAGGCGAGCACTTGCCAGGAAGACAGGGCCGAACAAGACGTGGGCTGTGCAGCCATAAAAGCTGCTGAGAACAAAGAAAGAAGCATTTTTACTACTTTATTAGAGACTTCTGTTTGTGTGTAATGGAGACTTTTTATTCATCTTCACTAAAGCAAATCCCAAGAAATTGAATTCCGCACCGATCCCGGTGTGGTTTCCTCAAGATTCGGCTTTATTACAAAAGCTTTTATGACATTAAAATGTTCGGCGCAGAGAAGCGTAACATCTGGCAATAATGCGATTTTCTTGAAAACTCTTTGAGTAATCAATAAAACTGAGAATCTTGGCGAGATGAACGGGGGTCCTGATTGACCTCCATTAAACATCACGGCCACATTATGAGACAGCCTCCACTCAGATGACCTCAGCCATCCCACACCACACAGACTATATGTGTATAACAGAGAGAAACACCTACACACACACACACGCACACACAGCAGACACTAAAGCGCACATATCATGCGGTTTCCTGTCTGCTGTGTTCCTGCAGAAAGCCCACGCCGCTCGCTCGCTCGCTCTGGAGATGGATTCTCCAGTCTGTTTGGGGGGTTCGACGCTGTCAGGCGCTGTGCGACTGGCTCGCAGGCCGCCTGTGACCCCCTGACCCCACACCTAGCCGTCTTTCCTCCGCCAGGCCAGACTCTCACTCGGCTCTCTTATAGGAGTTATAAATTATCTGAGCCGAGGCAGGAGCCCAATGGGTTTCGGTGGAAGACAGATGTTTTGGTTGTTTCACGCATCTTAAATAAAAGCGGCGTCAAAACAAAGAGGCTCTATAAGCTGCTTCAGTTCATTTTTGGAGAACAGATTCCACTGGAGAGATCATAAAGCTACACTTAATTTTGTTTCAGTTTAATGGTTTAGTCCAACAAAAAGCCAAAACACACCACAATATTTCAAAAAGGAGAACAGGGGTGGATCAAGACAAAGTTCAGCAGAGGAATTGAACTTGGGGAACATTAAAGAGACAGAAAAGAAGAATGCCAACAACATATATCTAAGACTTCGAAGTGAAAATAAGCTTGTTTATGTTGGCTCATTGAAATGTTTTATTTTGTAAGGTTGGTCCACGTGACTTCTCTCAATTTCCACAGCAGACATTTTGTCGCAGTTGCATTGTTTTCTTCCGCATTTCGACCTTCTGTGCATTCAGAAAGCTATTCTACAGAATCATAAGTGAATCAAGTGGCGCAAACAAAGTGGAATCTGATTATCTATTGTATCTTTCACTGTGAAAAGTGTATTCAATTTCATAATTTGCAAATTCACCATCAAAATACTATATTGGTAACTGATAGACCAGACTGTGAAGAGGACAGAAGGAGACAATAATCCATTCCCACAGTTTCTTGTTCAGGAATGTCCTTCCAATAAAGACAGGATGGCGGGATTCTAACTTTGCATGTAATCTTACAACAGATGATCCTATAATACCTTGTGGCTGCAGCATGGGTCTCCTCCGCTCTGCTTTCTGTCTCTGCTGGACTGATCTGGTTTTTAATATTGGTGGCAAAAGTCCACCGATTCTACTTCACTGCTGTAATAAAAGGCCAGATAGATAGATAGATAGATAGATAGATAGATGCTTTCTGCAACACTCGGCTGTCAACTAAACATAAATCTTACAAGAATCAATGTACACTAAGCTGAAATTGAAGCGCGCCTCAGTGCCACAGCCAGGATGCCAGCCTAGTAGAGGGATGCCAGGAGGGGTAGCTATTACACTCTACACCCCTGTGATCCGTCCACATGCCTTGTTGCCGGGCAGATTTCGAAACGACCATCCATGACGCCAGTGCAATCTTAGTGATCAGGGTTGGGCCGCGCCGGTATTAAGCTACCGCTGCCGCATGTAAGTTTGTGTGAATGTGTCTGTATGGGGTTGTAGGGGTGAAAGAGGGGTGCAACCCGACCCTTTTCCACTTCTTACTTGGTCTCTGGCCGTCCCTCCGTCTTTCTATCACACGGGCTGGGACAGCTGCCATACGAGGGGCCTCTCCCAGTGCAACAGCGGAAAAGGCTACGGCTACGAGAACCGTTCTCTCGCTCTTTTTTGATCCCTTTCCCCCTCCGCCTCTTCCAGCTCCAGCTCGCTTGCTTTTTTTTCTTCAGGTGTCCATACATTTAGATCCTGTGAGGCTCCCTGGGGTCAACAAACACCACTGACCCCTCCTCCCCACCCATCGCTTCACTACAGGTATCAGGATGTGGAGTTTTTACATTTGTGTAAGTATAAAAAAAAAACAAAACACACAAGTCTGGCATTACTAAATATAAGCGTGATAGCCATATATAGGACTGAAGTAAATGTATCTAAAAACATCCGAACCGCACAGCATCAGTTGACCTTTCAGTGTCGTCTCAAAAAAAGAAAAATATAAACAAAACAATCTGTTATCACCTTTTCTCCGGAGCTGAACAAGCATGCGACAACAGGTGGAATGAGACACTTAAACAGGCTAAAAGTAGCGTTACCAGGCTAACCACTGCTGGCGCAGCCTCAGGGCTCCTTCCAGCGCTCCCCGCGGACCCCAGACGGCAGGCCGGCCCTCAGCAGGCGGGCGGCCAGCGAGGACGCCTGACTGGGACCCAGATGACGTGCGATGGATGTGGTGGGAAGAGGGTGGGGCGGAGGATGTGAGGGACGGGGTACTTTAAAGGGTAGAGGGAAGGAGTGGGGGTGTCAGGTGTCGGCAGACAACTCCACGAAAACTTGTGTGTGGGTTCGGCGCTGTTTTGTAAGCCACCGGAGACACGCCTATTTCAGCGAGCACAGAGTTAGCCACTTCCAGTTTAAACATTGAACAAGAGGAAGGCATCGCCAGAAAATTAATTACAAGTGTAGAATGAATTGGTATATTAAAAACCTGAAGACTGAACTGAAATTATGAGAGGTAAAGGCTAATAATAATAACTATGACGAAGTTTTTAAAGGCAAATTAGTGAAGTGGTTGAGTGTGTAAAGCTGTTATAGTCCAGATATCATCAGGGTCTATTTTAAGACCGAAAAACCCTTTGGACAGTTGTCATTTCGTGGTTTTCTCCAGCTCATTTTATAAATATCTTTGGTTTGGTGCCTCCTGTTGAGTGTTAACAAGGCATGTCAATACAGGACTGGAGTAAGAAAGACATTTATCTTTCTGTCAGTTTAATACAATGCGATCAACACCGGACGATTCACCTCTGAAAATGATTCATTATCACTGAGTGAGGGAAGGATTTAAGCTTTGTACTGTATTTTCTACAAAAAAAATCAAAAACACCATAACCCCAGTATCAGCTTGACAGAGCAACATGGCCGTAGCAAGGCCAGTGTTTGGACCAAACACTTCAGAAGACACAAATCTCAGCCCTATAAACCGATCTGTATGATTAAAATCTCTGTCCTTTTCTCCCAGATCCTGTTTCCAAGCTGAACAATTAATCAATGTCTTTGAGCAGGAGCTCAAATTCACATTATAAATGATATCACCGGCCTATTTAAAGAAGGTGAAGTAATTGTGGAATATGGACATCAATATTTGATATCTGGATCGCAGTGGGACAAGATGGATGCACCTTCCTTACTTCTTTATCTTTTTGTGTGTGTGTGTGTGTGTGTGTGTGTGTGTGTGTGTGTGTGTGTGTTTGTTAAGTGCGCGCACTGTATCTGTGAGTGGCGTGTACTCCGCCGGGGTCAGTGTGTAACCCGACCCACAGCAAGTCTGACAGAGCAACACAAAAAGTAGGGGAAAAACAACATACTTCATAGGCCCTGTCCCACTTTGCGCTATTATTACTGTTGAGGCTGGCAGGTCAGAGAGAGAGAGAGAGAGAGAGGGCGAGAGAGAGAGAACAAGGCTTGATGGAGAAGGAGGAGGAGGAGGAGGAGAAGATGAAATTACACCTGTTCTGGTGGCTGACTAACGACTTTGAAATGCGAGTGGGCCTCGTTCGCCGCCAAAATCATTTTCCCAACAATACAGGCCTGATCTTTAAACAAGCAGAACTGGGACGCTGCGCTGACGTGACGCGGAGGTGGCCTGCAGCGCCGCCCGAGACCCCGGCAAACCCCACGCTCAGTGTGTGTGTGTGTGTCTTTATGTGTATACTTGCATGTGTGTGTGCGACCTAAAGACGGATTGCAGCTGAATTTTCTTGTATCGCATACACATTGTGCAACACATACACACTCACACACACACACTTTTGAAATCCTCTGTCCAGCATTGTTTCGACTAAAGTGTCGCTCATTCTGACTGCTGCCATATGGTGACTGTACACTCGCTGACCCACATCTGCTGTGCGTTAGCGCACACACACTCACACACACACACAAACACGTATCTCTAATGCACCCATACCTCACACTTGTGTGGCCAATGCAAGGTAGACTTACTCACACACACACACACATGCACACACAGTTGCATACATACAGTAGCCTTTAACTCACCATCTGTTCGTTGAGGTCCTGTGAGGCCTCCATCGCTTCTCTGGCTGTGATGCGCCACACACACTTCAGAGGCAACAAGGAGGAAACGAATCATGTTATTAATATACACACATATTTGAGTCTGTCAATAAACTATTCTTTGACTGTGGCTGATTTATGCCGCTGGCCCCCTGTGAACTTTAACCAGATCTTTGTGTTTTTTGCTTCATTTTCTCGTCACCATTGTGACAGCAACCGCTAAACCGTCCCGCGTTCGCCTATTCTCCGTGTGTTGGTGAGACCTCCTGTCAGTGTGTTTATGTGTGAGCAACAAGAGAACGGAGGAGGGAAGCGGCAGTGTTAACTTCGGCATATCATCTTCAGCTGAGGGTGAAGTGGAGAGATAATTGCAGAAGTAAATATCAACAATGAAAAAGGAGAAGCGTAAAGGATCCGGCCGCTTGGCTGCCTCCGGACCACAGACACAGTGGCTGGCGAGCGCACCAAGACAGTGACTGACCCTGTTAATACGAGACAGGAGACAGGTTGGCGCAGGAGTTCGGGAGCGACGGGGGAGACCGAGCCGATTGTCTAAAAAAATTCAAGACGTCGCCGTCGCCAGAGACAGAGACAGAGGCAGAAACTGCATTCCGCTATCGTCTTTTTTGTCGTTGCCGTCACTCCCCGTGTGACAGCAACGACAAAAGGCTGGCAGTAAACAATGGGAAAACAATGCCGTCGTGCCCGGTGAACGGCACAAAATGGCTCCTCCACGCTATATTGTGCAAAGGGTGGCAGAAAAGTTTGACAACCGAACAAAGGAAAAGGAGGCTCAGACGAGAACTGGCACGAGAACACAATGGTCTCTCCCTGTCGTGAGATCTGCAGTTCCCAGCAGTGAAGTGGCCCTAAACTGTGTCGATGATGAATTATTATTTCATATTTTGCATGAATTTGTTATATTTCTGCTCAGCTGAAGTAAACATGTTTGTCTGCGCCGAGCATGTCGAGCCAGGCTGCGAACGGCTGCCATCGCTGCACAGTGTAAACATGTGCAGGTAAACAGACGTATCGGAGTGTGTGCATGTACGGTATGTGCAACGAACTGACACAAAGGAGTCATTTAACAGAGCGGCGGACAGCCACCGGGATCATGAACGCCATCTGAAAATACGCTTGGCTCAAAAACGGGGTCTTTAATAGAGATCAGCGATGAATTAAACCATTGTCTGCCCTTTTTTTTTCAATTTGTAGACAGCATACCCGTGTGTGTGTGTGTACGTGTGTGCGTGTGTGTGTGTGTGTGTGTGTGTGTGTGTGTGTGTGTGTGTGTGTGTGTGTGTGTGTGTGTTTTCTGGCTCGATCCTTTAAACTAACTGGCATCCTTTTAATTTTTCATAGCGCTCAGCTCCTCCTCGCCTGAAACCGAAGACAATAATGCGTCTCTCAGGTGAATTGATTTGTGCCCAAACCTCCCTCACCGCCTCCCTCCCATCCCCTCCTTCACCCACTTCTCTCTCTCTCTCTCTCTCTCTCTCTCTCTCTCTCTCTCTCTCTCTCTCTCTCTCTCTCTCACCTTTGTGGAGGACATGACCATCCTGTGTTGCAGAATTTTACTTGTTTCTCCATAATTTAGCCTTATCAGTAAAAAACTAACTTTTTTTTTGTGTTGATTAACTTGATGTCAATATATTACTTTTCTCAGATAGGGCACTTTTAAAACATTAAAAAGCAGATTAGTTACTCACATGAAGCATCAAAATTTTACAATCAATGCCTAAACATATTCTCGTTTAAAAAGGACTGAACTGGAGGGCCTGTATCTGTGCAGTGTCCCACCACACGGCCCTGACACCACCCAGAAGTTACCTGACACTGAACAGGGAATCGATAAGGCCTGCCATTTCCTTCTGCTGTCCCCGAAGAGAGAATTATATTTCTCAGCATGGCTATTGACAGCGACATAAGAAACACATATGGGGCGGCGGAGGAGGATTAGGAGGAGGAGTGCACGGCCGCGCTGCGGTAATTTCACGCCGTGCAAACCGAAGAGGGAAAGAGTGTTGGACAAACCGCAGACTGGAGAAGCCAAAGGGAAAAATCACACAGCTTATTAAATCCGACTCAAATCCCACCGACTGAAATGAAAAAAAAAAAGAAAAAAGAAAACGGTTTTACGGAGCAACTGATGGGATGAACTGCGACTGAAACGCAGCCTCGTTTTGTCTTGTATATATGCAAAAGTGACATTAATACGGCCACGCGCACGCACACACGCGCAACCTATTTTTGCTGCACGCATAACTTCACAGTATTGCGTAATCCGTTTTGCGGCGTGCGCATTTACGCACATATTTCGGGAACACGTGAACATATTAATTGAAAGGTATATTTTAGATGGGAAAAATAGCAGACCATTTTTTAGAATTTACCATTATTATTATTATTATTATTATTATTATTATTATTATTATTATTATTATTATTATCATTATTATTATTATTATTATTGACGCATCAAGATAAAAAAAAATGCGTCAGGCCTTTTGCAGTCCGGACGCTTCACAAGTGGTTTAAATTAAATACTGAATTACTCTTGTATAAAACAAATTATTGGGTTGAGAACACCTGTCATGAAACAAATCGTCCAGTAATATTGATTTAAAATGAAAACGCATCTATTTAATCCGTAATTAAAATTGATTTGTTTCCCCCCTGCTTTCCGTGTCGCTCCATAATTTCTAGAAACCTTCCACCAAATATGTCCCATCCACATTTTGCGCATAGGTGCGTGTTGGTTAAGTGTGAGCTCTTAATGGGAAATATAATCTGTGTGGATTACGGCGCAGGAGGTCCTATCAGATTTTGAGTCGGTGTGTAACTTGTCATGTTGTTAGGGGCAGGCCAATAGCCAGGGGCCATTCAAGCCCTGAGAGCCCGGCCGCGGTGTAAGATTCCCATTTCCTACATATCAAATATAAACACAAACTCCACGTGGGATGAGAGGAGAGATGTGAGAAAAACCGTGGACACGCGCGAGGAAGGGGACTGAGCTCAGACTGAAGCCCCTCCGTGAGGACAGTGAGGCGAAAGGTGTGGGGAAAGACACAGGCCAGCAGCGAAGCATCTCCACATTAAAGGAAGGAGAAAAGTGTGAAGAAACACGAGATGTGACATCTTCTTAATTTGATAATTTTGAAATAAGGGAGACAAAATTATATTTGATATGAATTCCCGTCAATTTGATTACAGTTTGTTAAAAATAAAAATAAATACAATTGGATGTCACTCTATGAAAAAGCTTAAAGTCACTCCGAAATGCATCCCTCCTATTTATCAATGACCAAGTATTTATATTCCAATAATTTACTTAACACGTTCAGTGTGAAAATATTCAAACGTGAAAAATTAACTTGATAATTCATTTGAACTAAAATAAACGTATTATTTTCATAACTTTGTGCAATTTAGTCAAAGTTGTAATCTGTGCCAGCTCTCACTGAGCGGGGAAAAAGGTGGGGAAAAAAACCAACAACAGATAAATCAAGACCAACCTGAGTCCAATTTACTGTGGCTCGCGACAGTCCGCAGCTCCCAGATCTCTCCTCAGTCGCTGGAAGCGCTCATGCCGGGACGGAGCGGAGTGGAGCGGTCGCTGCACAGCTCTCCCTGCCGTCTGCAGGCTGTCACTGACCGGAGCGCAGCGCCTCAGCCGCTGCCGGCCATCATGGCCACCGCCGCTCCCGCAACAAGTCGCTCAGGGTTGCACTGAACGCACGGACCGGAGCCTAGCGCGCGTCCCGGGGGTCGGGCTCGGTGACGGGGCCCTTCGCCTCCGCGGGAAACAACATTATTTTCAGTGCGCGTCCAAGTTTGAGCCGCGCGGAGACCTGAGACGCGACTGGGCGCGTGCCGCTGCGCATGCGTCCAGCTGCCATGCGGACTCCGCTGGGCAAGTCTCCAAAGGAGTAATGGGGTTCAGAGGGGGGAGGGGGGCACGGGGGTTACCAGGATGACTTCTTATTAATAGTTTGGCCCAAATGACGTGCTCGCAGTTTTATATATCCCAACTGAGCAAAAACAACACGAGCCCTCTGCACACTGTCTATCTATCTATCTATCTATCTATCTATCTATCTATCTATCTATCTATCTATCTATCTATCTATCTATCTAATCTATTCAACTTTGTTCATTGTTAAGTTGTGAAGCAGGTGCAAATATCACACATGTTCTGGTTTTGTCAGGACTAAAATATTTGATTTTTATTCCAAGGCCTCTAAAAGAGTTTTTCAACCAGATGCAGAAGAGTCTTAGGCTGCTCCCAGTTAACTGATCATCTCCCAGAGGCCACTGGTGCTGGGCCTGATAATCATCAAGAGACTCATTTGAGGGAATGGAGATCTGCCTCAGCCCCATCTTTTGAAAAATGGATGGTGGAAATGTTGCCAGGCATCAGGATGGAAGGAGGGCAGTTTGAAAAGATTGGCTCTATAAGAAAGTTTCATGCGAGCAGAGCTGTTCCTCACCTTGAAAGAAAAAATTCACCCCACATCATCTCTACCTCAACTCAATTCTGCATTTTTCACATGACTGTTATTTGTTCACTTCATGCTTTGATGTTAACAAAATACAAAGTATTGAAAAGAAGGGAGTTTTTCTTCTCCATGGTTAGGTTTTTCTCAACAGAAGTACCTTGAGATGTTGTGAATTGAATTGAACTGAACGGAATTGAATTTAATTGAATTGAACTGGCTGCACTGGGGGCCTAATGTGGTTTAAGTTGTTTGCGGGGAATGTGTTAATGATTGGTTTAATATTGTATTGTTACACTAGTTTGAACTGCTCAATGATTTAGATAATCACCAAGTATTCTAATGGTCAATAAATCAAGTTGAATAACTACATTTACAAATACCTTTATTCTTAAGAATAATTGATTATGATAATAAGCTATCTATAAGTTATCTAATAATTATCTAATAAGTTAGCTGTGGTCCTATATGTAATATTGGCTACATGTGATCTCAAGTTCACACACATTTGAAACCTAAACCATTTACTGAATAGAATGGAAAGCCATGTCTCCAAAGGTTTGCATAGATATAATGACACAGCTGGGAAAAATTATTTGATATTTTTTCTCTACACAACATAAACGAGTCTACAGAGTCTGGACATCTTAATGATTTACTTTTGAATTAGTGCAGGGGCAGAAAAATATTGAAGTCTTTTTAAAATTGCACATTATGCATCAGTATTTTTCATGTCAGTAGAGCTGACAAGTCAGAGGTATAGTCGTCATTTTCTCACAGACTGATAAAGGAAATAATAATTAAAAACAAAAAAAGCAAAAAAAGGGGCCAGTAATTTGCGGCTAATGCCCAGACTTTATCTCACAACAATGATATACAGAAAATTCAAAAAAAGTGAAAAGAATTTCTTTTGAAGGTAAATTGATCCCTTAGCTGGAGACGCCTAACTGTATGTTCTAAATCAACTGTAGTGTTTTTGCACTGTGGAAGATACACACACACGTTTCCTCATATGTTTAGCTCACATTAAGAAGCTCCCTGGGGTTTTGTTCTTCAAAACCTCACATCACATCTAAGGAGGCATGAAAGCTCAAATGCAAAATCACACAAACAATCAGAAGAAAATATGATGACGGTTAATCTGTGTGCAGCTGGAGACAGAAACGAAGAGCAATTATGCCAATAAAAGTTAGAAAACATAGAGGGGACGTAAACCAGAATAACAAATTTAGAGCAGAGCTCATATAAATAACGTGAGAGCGATCTGAGACAGCACAGCTTCACACACACTCCAAGCAAGATGACAGATTTGGCCACGACGTGTTGTTTATTTGAAATATTGAATGTTTGTTATGGCTTATGGATTCTGTGGCTGTTGGATCCCGCCGCCGCGCTTTTACCATGCTGTCATTTAATTTGAGGTCATGATGTCAGCGGCTCCTCCGACTGAGAAATCCTGCTGCATCCGCACACACACATGCACGCGTGCTTGCGCGCACGCTAAGTTGCTTACATGTATATCACAAAGCGAGTTCAGTGATTTTAAAAGCATGTTTGTGGAGTTTGCTTAGCAGGCAAGAAAAAGAGGCAGTGAAACACAAACGTCTTACAGTAACTCAGTGCTTCTCAGTACACAGAAAGAGTATTATCAATCACTTCTTGGTTTCAGTCAGTCCGAGACATTATTAAAGAGTGTGTGTTGTGGATAAAAAAATGAAAAGAATTCCATGAAACAGTCACATCTTTTAGAAACATTCATTTCAGGTCCAGTTCAGTGATTTCCATCTGACACACTCAATAGAAGATTCACTTTCCTTTGCATGGCTCCCTGCTTGCAGACACTGAGAATAACTCTGATAGGAGTAACGCATCCTGATGTGTGATGCTGTGAGGTGACGCCGCTTCACCACAAAGCTCTTCACTCGCTTATCAGATGGAGGTGGACAGGGTAAGCCATGCGTAGTAGGCATGACCTCACATGATGACTGATGTGTGTGTGTGTGTTTTGGCTGCGAATTGCAAGGGTCAAATTCAAGCTCTTGGCGTTGGCCTCTCGGGTGGCATCGGCATGGCAAGCGGCAGCCTGATGCTGGACAAGAGAGGAAGAAAGAAAAAAAAAAACAATCACTGTATTCACTGACAGTTAGAGAACAACACTTTCAATGGACATAGATGGTTTTCTAAAAGGTTTTCGCTATGCAGCACACATCATCATCCACCATCTCAACTAATAATGAAGACAACATGATAGCATACAGTGTACTGCAGCGGTGAACCATATGTCCACTTTGAAAGTTAAAGATAAGATGACCAATAGCAGTGCACTGTGTGAATTGAGAGCCAGCTTGACCCTTGAAGAGAAAGCATCTTCACTTAAAATATGGATGAAAGACTTTTACTCAATGAAAATGCAACGTGCTTCTTATACTAATGAAAAATTAAGGTGAAATTGAAGCTCACATTTACAAAAATATAATAACATATGCAATGCATTGCAACAGATGTATATTGTGGAACCCAAAGTAAACCCAACTGTTAATTGTTAAGATGAAAATGCGTGCAGAAGCAGTCATGTAAGAAATAAGCTATTCAAATTTCCACAAGAACTTGAGCCGTCCACGAATAGCAGAGCCCCCGTCGCCGTCAGAGGGTGGGCTTGTTTTTAGTTTTGCTCGACGCCGTGGAGAGGGACGGGGCCTACCTGCAGCGCCTGGGCGCCCCTCTGCAGACTCGGGCCTGAACCCCGCTGCTAAGTGATTGACACATTCTGGCAGAATAAATTAAAACCTCAAGCTGTGACACAGACCAAAATAGCAGGAAGCCGTCTGTGACCTGCAGCCTCTAGTGCCACGTGTCAGCGAGCTTAAAGAACTTGGCAGAACATTCTGCACAAAGGAAGCACGTACAGGTGTTTGTGTGTTTTCCTCTTTGTGTGTGTGTGTGTGTGTGTGTGTGTATGTGTGTGTGCACGCGGTGTAACAGGTTAATTCAACAGGTGATCTTAGAAGGAGAAACTGTCTCAGCATTTTGCCATATTTTGCAAAATGAGCGAAAGACTAATCGCAGCTTTTTTAATTACACTGAAACCACTGTGGAATTCGAAGGCAGTGGCAGATGGATCTATTTTTTTGGCCAGCTGTTCTCTGGAGGGTGATGCTGGGGTGGGGGGGAGTGGGGGGGGGGGCTAAGCCCCAAGATGTTTAGTGGCATCGGCCCGCGGGTTCGTTTGCCAAGTCACAGAGCTCCCGGTTCCTGCCAAGCAGGGGGTGGGTGAGAGAAAATGCCATTTAGCTGGCCGGTATTTATAGATATGCGAGGAACTTGTGCTCAGGCCGGGCCGAGGTGCTGACGACGTAAAACGAGAGGACGATTCCAGAAGTCGGGTGTCAGGGCACACAGATAAAAATACCCGGTGAAAGATGGGCCCGGTCATTAGTGGTGCGGTGTGGCATGTGACATGGCAGCATTTCAGAGGTGATTTATGATTATTACTACAGCTAACCTATACCTCTCTTTTTCCTGCCCCCACCCTTCATCTCAAATTGGTTTGCCAAATGGAATGGGGTTTATTTCAAGCACCGGGAGCTCAGAAAAAAAAGAAAAAGAACAAGAAAAAAAAGTCTGGGGCATTTTAGACTTTGGCGAAATGCCACTGAGTGGTTTCTAACTTTAACACTAAACTGAAAAATAACATCATTAATTTAATATTTTGCTGTAATTAGTGGTTTGTGAGGTTGACAGATTTCTGTTTCGGTGTTTCTGTAAACAGTGCAAAGCAACAGTTACACACATGAAACGGCTGGAAAGTGGAGTCAATCAATCAGTCCTCGAACGCTGGATGAAGGCGCGGCGTGAGATCACCGCAGGTCGCCGCTGTCCCTAATTGCCACCTCGAGCCGCCACAGAGAGGAACAAAGGAAACATCTGACACGTCGTAAATTCCCGTAATGTTCCGCCGCAGAGCCCTCGCTCCAGTTACTGTCGCAACTCTCTGTGTGAAACAAAAAGAGGCATTAAATAATTGAAAAACTCCCGTCAGGCATCTGTGACGCGCCATAAGTCGGTATTTCAAATCATAATGTGCAACATTGAACATGAAGTTCATTTCTCTCTTGTTTTCTTCCCCTTACTTCTAGTGCTCTACAGTAAAACTCTCCAACAGCTCTCAGAGCCGCGTCTCGTTGAATTCCTTCCCAGGCTTTTGTCCCTTAAGGCCGACGCTGGAACACACACTGCGCC